>NC_134486.1:404139208-404179208 GCF_040206685.1 Ascaphus truei | reverse complement strand
GAGCAGTGTGTGTGCAGTGAGTGTGTGCAGTGTGCAAAAAAAAAAATGTAAAAAAAAATTTTTTTAAAAATTTTTTTTTTTTTTTTTTTTTTTTTTTTTTAAAAAACGGGAGCCACGGGAAAACCGCGTTATAACCGAATCGCGGTATAACGAGGCGCGTTATAACGGGGTTTAGCTGTATATATATATATATATACATATATATATATATATATATATATATATATATATATATATATTTGTATCTGTCTACTTCATAATAAAAACAGTATTGTACTGCTTATACTTAATTGTAATGTACATTATAAGTTGCACATTAACATGCAGGCAGGCGTCGTGGTTTTCTTTGATACAATTAGCTAATTACATTCCATATTCAGTACGAAACATTATGGCATATTATTATGTAACGTGATCAACTTTGCATTTTATATTAGCTGATGCCTTCCTATGGGGCACTAAGAACAAAACACAAAAAAAATTGAAGGGAACGGTAGGGATCGGAGCAGTAGGACACATAATCTGGCAGCAATGCAGTGGGGTCTGATTCCTTACGGAAATAATGACATTGCTTAAACCTATTTGGAACAATGAAGACTGCAAGAAGAAATGGCAAAGGCACAACATGGATCCATTATCTTGACAATGACAGTTACAATAGGAAATGTTCTAAACTATTCTCATTAAAGCAAGAACACCTTATTCCTGCCGTCCTTTCAGTGCTTTGTTACTATAGAAACTGAAAGCGACACGTTCCCTTTAATTATGCGTTCAGACACTTGGAAGATTCAGGTTTGAAAATCATTTCATCCACATCTTTCCCTGCGCATTAACCCTCCATTCCGGTCTAAATCAGCAATATCTCCCCAAATGTTATACAGGGGGAAGAATCCTCAAATGCTGCACATGTATATTGCGTATTATTGGCTTTGCCATGCACTGCAAGCCCCATCTGGCAGCAAAGAAGCGATGCTAGGGGTTCTGAACTCCAGTTCTCAAGACTCCCCCCTCCCCAACAGGTCACGCTTTAAGGATATCCCAGCTTCAGCACAGGTGGCTCATAGGCTCAGTGAAAAAACCCTCCTTCAGCACAGGTGGCTCAATCAGTGGCTCAGTCGAAGATGGATCAATAAATCCCACCCCTTGTGTTGTGCTGGTATTCTGATAACCTTGTGCTCTAATATTTATATACACATAATGTATATACATATACACAGTATGTATATACATTAAATTATATATATATATATATACAGATGCAGCGGCCGTTATTCGAACAAATCACGGAGCCGTTTTCGTGTGCGCTGCTGTATTCTACGCGGCATGAACGTGGCCAACCGCCCCAGGCACACGTGTTTATCGCGGTTGCTTTGTTCGAATTTCATGGATTCTGTTTCTTTGTGTGCAATGAAATGAATGAATTGTAATGTGTACAGTACTGTGCTACTGTCAATTTCAGGTGTTTAAAAACCAGAACACTAAAATGCCATTTTCTGCACTCGCACCTTAAGGCTGGAAGGTACGGTTGGAAGAAATCACGCACCATGACATGGGTATTCCGAGGTATACAACGCCTGAAGTGTTCAAATAACAGCCGCATGCACACACAGGCATACACACACAGTGGTGAGAAAAAGTTTGTGAACCCTTTAGGATTATCACATATTTCAAACATAAAATGTTATTAGATCTTAATCTACTGTAAGTCCTCATATAAGATAAAGATAACCTGATCAAACAAATGACACAAAACATGATACTTTTCAAACATTTATTTATCCACAAATGATTCCACATTCAATTTCCACATGTAAAAAAGTATGTGAACCTTTTGATTCAGTACCTGGTGGCGACCCCTTGAGCAGCAATGACTTGAACTAAGCTTTTCCTGTAACTGATGGTCAGTCTCCCACATCGGTTTTGAGAAATTTTCGTCCATTCCTCCTTACAGAACTGCTCAGTGACATTTGAGGGCTTTCTTTCATAGACAGCTCGCTTTAGGTCCTGCCAAAACATTTCAATGGAGTTTAGGTCCGGAGTTTGACTAGGCCATTCTAAAATGCGGAATTTCTTTTTCTGCAGCCATTCTTTTGTAGATCTGCTTGTATGTTTAGGATCATTGTCTTGCTGCATGACCCACTTTTGCTTCAGCTCACAGACGGGTGGCCTGACATTCTTCTCTAGAATCTTCTGAATTCTCTAGAATTCAAGGTCCCGAGGCAGCAAAGCAGCCCAAACTATCACACTCCCACCACCATCCTTGACGGTTGGGATGATGTTCTTCTGTTCAAATGCAATGTTTGGTTTTCATTAAACATAATTTTTCTCATTGAGGCCAAAACGTTCTACCTTTGACTCATCTGTTCAGGGAACATTGTTCCAGAAGACTTGTGGATCATCTATGTGCTCATTGGCAAACTTCAGATGGGCAGCACTGTTCTTTTTGTGTTAACACAGATTCCCAGTCTCAAACTCCCACACCCAACACAAAGTAAATATATATTTAGTCAACCAGAGCGCTATTGAGCGTGGCAATTGTATATAACAAGAGACAGGGGGTGCCCAACGCTGCATCCAATTGACAAAACACATAACACATGTGTTTTGTCAATTGGATGCAGCGTTGGGCACCCCCTGTCTCCTGTTCTTTTTGTGGTTCTAATTATCCCTTTTAATTTAGCTGAGATGGCATCACAAGATGAGGGTGACATTCAATGGTAACTAGGTCGATTTAAGATGGACTGTTGAGAAATTACTCAAAAATCTGAGAGCAGTGCTTGATATTGAGGATCCAGATAAAAGAGGAACTGTATTAAAGATTCTCTACTCCCTCAAAATATTATAATATATATCTTTTGATGAGCAGGATTTGCAACCCTGAGATCAAGGTCCCCAAGATCGAGGTCCAAGGTCCCCAAGATCGATGTGGCTGTTGCCAAGCTATCCTGCAATAAAACCATTCCCTTAGAACACCAGATGGTTCATCCTGACTGTATGATGGACAGCGATCTTAAAAAGCATCCCCTATGTTAACATGATCTTTCTTTGGCATGTATTGCCAGAACAATTAAGATCTGGAACGGGAAGAATTGTTCTTGTTCAGTGAAGTACTGTATTATCTGATTGCGAAAACATCTGGAGGAAAAGGGAATGACCTTCCATAAGAAAGAAGGAAGGGCTAGAATATCCAGATCGAATTGCTTGCTTTTCGGAGGGGCAAATGCGGGGTTATCCTCTTGTGAAGCTAAATCTTTGAGACCCCAAAAATCCTTTTAGAGAGCATTGTTTCCCCGAGCTTCTACCTCCAAAGGGAAGTTTTCTTCCAGGTCCCAGAGGTCCTATTTCAAGTTATACAAAATGAAGTGAGTCCTGGTGCAGGCACTGCAGACTGTGGGAGCAGGCTTTCCAAGTTTCTACGTATTGTACATCAGTGGACCCAAATTAATCAAATGAATGTATTGTCTCGTGGTCTATTATTCCATCATAACCCTCATGGTTTTTTTACCTGGTGACCTGGAAATTGATGGGCAATCACTATATAAACTGCGATTAAGGGAGGAAACCATTAACCACCTGTTAGCAGCAAGCGTAACATCTGCCGTTTACAACAGAATATAGAAACATGTCTGGGCTTGGTGCAATTGAAACATTGTTTATTTAAAGGCAACTACAGTATTATGCAAATCATCAACCTCCTGCGAGCATTAAAGTATGAGTGTCAGCAGTTGCAGCGCTTTTTCAAAAACCTATTTAATGTAACCCACTCATCAGCAGCTTGATGCAAGCTATGTCTAAAATGTTGTCAGGGAATAATGTCACTAGTTCCAGTTTGAATATCATGCTGGAAGGACTTAAATTCTGATATTTTTTGAACCCACTTAAAAAGGTTCCAATGGGAACCCTTACCATAAATGTGGTAGAAGAGTGGGGGAGCTGCAAGTGTTGTCCTTTCTCTCCAAATACACCATTCTATCAAGATAAGGTAATTTTAAGGACTGGATCAGAGTTTAGATAGAAGGTTGTTCCCTCATTTCACCTTCACCAGGAAATCTTCACTCCTTCATTCTGTTTGAATCCTCGAAACAAAGAGAGTAAATTCCATTCTTTTGATGTGCAAGAGCTCTTAGACTATACCAAGACTGTACCAATGACTTTAGAAATTCAGAGGCTATTTATCCTATTTGAAGATCCCAAACAAGAGCTCCAGTAGAGTGGGTGATTAAAGCGATTATCACAGTCTACAAAAGTCTAGGTTTACCATCTCCATTATCTACCCGAGTTCATTTCGCCAGAGCCATGGATACAACCTAGGCGCATAGCGGCTGTGCACCAGCTGCACACATCTGCAAAGCAGTCACCGTCTTCTATCCATACACTCATCAAGCATAATAAGATGGGCTTTCAAGCCTCTGCGGATGTGTAAGGAATCCGCTCCTCGGTTTAATGTTTGCCTTACCTTGCAGACCTGTGCAGTCCTGGAACACTTCCCCTGATATTTACTGCAGCCTGGATTCACTCACCAAAGCAATACTGCCACACGCCCCTTCTGCCATTGGTTCTCTGACCTTTAAGTGTTGCCTTCCCACAATGCTCCCTGCCGAGCATAGTCCTTCCTGGATGTCTCTGTGTTCTGCCATAAGCCTTGTCTTGTCTATCTCCTTGGTTCCTGAGACCGGCTGCTAGTGTCACGCAGCGGTCTGTTCTTGTGCTGAAGCGGAGTACTCTCCTTGTTGTCTTCAGCTCCCTGATTCCTGTGACCGGCTGCTAGTCTCATGCAGCGGTCAGTTCCTGTTTCCTGTGCTGAAACTGAGTACTCTCCTTGTTACTTCAGCTCCTTGTTTCCTGTGACCGGCTGCTATATTCATGCAGCGGTCTGTTCCTGGTTTCCTGCACTGAAGCGGAGGTTTCCCTGTGTATCTTCAGCTTCCTGGTTCCTGGGGCCTACTCTTTCCCTAATCTAGAGAGGCCGCGTCCTGGTTCCTGCGCTGAAATGGAGGATTCCCCAGCCCGCTCAGGACTCTTGCGCTGAAGCACTGGTTTACCAGTGCAGCTAGGCGGTGTGCTACTCTTGTCTGTCTACCACCTCCTGAGACCAGTACCATGGGCCATGGTCGCCGCACGCGCAGAGACCACTCCCGCGCTCCTAAGCTGAAGCGGGGCTCTCCTGACTACCTGTTGCCGAACTCCTGCTTGAACAACGTTTACCCTGATGTCTCCAGTCCTGACCCTGGCGTGTCCACCGACGATGCTGTCTTCTCCTATCCTGATCCTGCTACGTACGACTACGAACTGCGCAATCCGGATCAGCCTGCGCGGTCTAAGGTCGGTGCTTTTACAACCCCACCTCAGCCACGCGGTCCGACCCAGGTTTGTGGTGAGCACAGTCGTGACAGTATGCTCGGCCCCACAAACTCGGACCGCCCTGTGGTGAGGGTTGGTATGTTTCTGTCTGAAATCCTGTCCCGGCCTGTAGACCAGTCCCAGTTTGAAAACCAGTATCTGTGCGAAATACTACCCCTGATTGAAGATCAGATTATGTATGAAGGTTTAACCCCGTTGCAAAGACAATGCCGTAACGATCTCATTAGTAAGGCTTATTGCCTCAAGGACTTAAAACAGTCTCTGGCCGATTGTGTTTGCTCCTCTGGTTCCCCTTTAACCTGGGATAATGTGCATCCTATCAAACTTGCCAACGCCCGAAATGCACTCCTTGCCTTGGCCTTATCATTGGACATTCACCTAGTACAACAGGACCCTCTCTTCATGGTGGTTCATGCTCAAGACACACTCCGTGTACTTTCCCTGACTTTGGACATTTGCATAAAGGAACAGGACCCTCTCCTCGCCAGCTACGCTGCCGCTTGGCAGTCCACCTGTGCTGCCAGTCCTGTCGCTAAACCTGGGGACGTATCTCCCTCTCCAGGAAATGACCAAACTGACCCACTATCACTGCCCCCTAACATAGATGCTGCCACGGTCCCTAGCCCTGATGGTACACCCGGGTACTCTGACACCAATGATACGTCTACGTTAACCCCTGCTGATCAGTCCTGTGAGGTTCCCCTGGAGTATACGTATATTTCTCTAGCCAACACTAAGGCTCTAGTATCCGAGAACAAGTCCCTTTTTCCCTCTATTCCTAACTTTGAATCTCCCTTTTCAGCCCTCGAAGTTTTTCCTGCTTTAACCCCTGCTAGGCAGTTCTGCATGCCTTCCCTGTCAGGGAACAAATCCCTCCTACCTCCACGTACTCAGCTTCAATTTCTAAGTTCTGTTCCCAGGGTCATTCCGGTATTAAACCCTGTGGGGCAGCTCTCTGAGTCCCCTTTGGTAACCCCCTGTTCTCCGCCAGCCATGGTCACGTCCCTAGCTCCAGAGGAAGAATCCCTTGTCTCACCTATTACAGAGGAAAAACTCTCTATGTTCTACTCTCAGGTATTATCTGCTTTAACTCCTGTAAATTCTTGCTGCCTCCAAGCTAATGCCTTCGTTCTAGCCTCAGAGAATGTGTCCCCAAGTCCTATAGCAGAGGTTGCATTAAATGACTTCCCCAAGGTTGCTGAATCCTTAGTTAGTTTTTGCTATAAAACCCCTGCTTCAGCTCAAGTTTCAGCTGCTGTGCCCCCTGAAACTTCGGCTAAAGTTCTGATTCCAGTTAAATGTATTCAGTTACCAAGTTTTTCCCTAAGCTTGGTCGCAGAGTTCCCATTTCCAGGTACTTCGCTGAACCAGTCTGTCACCCAGAGAGCGATGATCCCTGCTTCAGCACATAGTCCCCACGTCGTGGAATCTGCAGTCATTTCTGGTTTCCCAGACACTCCTTACCAAATACCCACTTCAGAGACCAGTACAGTTATGATTACCCCCCGTGTACTGTCTGTGTTCTCCCCTTCTCAAAGCTTAGGGTTAAAACCGTACAGTGGTCAGTATGCCCCTCCTGGGGTTCATGTTGTGTTCCCAGGAATGTTTGCTGACACACTGTTTTCACTTAAAAGCGACGCTTTTTCATATGTGCTAGCTAGAAGCCTGCACACAGTTTCCCCTCTCTCTGAAATTTGCCTTGTCGGCCCTGATACTCGGAGAGGTAAAAACCTCCCTTCAGATTCAGAATCTCTTTCTATAGAGGTCGTCCTTGCTGTTAGTTCCCCTGATTTCTCTGCCCATGCAAACCCTCCAGGGATCAGCATATCGGTTGTTACCCCCTTAGTACAGTCTGAGACCACCCTGCTTATATTACAAGTCCTGGTGTTTAAATCTGAGCTATTTAGTTTTACTGCTCTTGCTAAACCTCAGTCCCTCAGCACTGCAGCTAAACGTGCTCCAGCAACCGTTGGGTTACTCAGGGTAAAAATTAAAATTCCTGTCTTAAAGGGTACTTTCTCACACATGTCCAGCAAACCTAGAACCTCAGTGATTGATTCTAAGTCACTTATCACTATATCTGATGTTCTCACTAGTCAAACCCTGACACCCTAACCACTGGCTAGGAGTCCCGGTATCAGAATTTTTGCACTAGTAAACACGCCTAAATCTGTTTTTGTCATGACAAGCACCCCTGTTGTTAGGGCCCTTGCAGTTTTGGATAAGACTCCTTTTACTTCAAAGGTTTCTGCTATTAAGAGTTTCCACGGTTCCAACTTACCGCTTATTGTCTCTTTAACTCCCATCATTACTCTCCCATTACCAGTCACTAATTCTCAGGCACCAGCTCCTGACGCTAGTTCTCCTATCGGTACCCCTGCTTTGCGAGATGTTTCTGTTATGGATTCCGAGCCTCCAGCTCCGGAGTCAATTCCTTTACTCACTGCGGTTTTTGTAATCTCTCAGGTCCCTGTCACTGAAGTACAGACTTCAGCTTCTGAGGTTAGCTCCCCTCCCTCCGCTACCCTTGCTCTGCCTGATTCTCAAGTTTCTGATATTAAAGCCCCATAGCCTATTCCTACTCCCCAGACAATACTATCTCCCACTGAGGGATCCCCAGTATTTGAGAGCTCCACTGCTGAGTGCTTCTCTGCCTCTGTGAAACGATGTTTTCCCCCCTCGGAACCTTCTGTTGCCCCTGTTATTTCCTTTGAGTTGGAAATACTCTGTACGTATCCCAAGATTTCGGTCTCTATGTCTGGTTTACTGCTTGCCTTGTCCCCTTCCATACCAATACCGGGAAATGCTCCCACCCACCCTATACCCTCGCTGACCACTACCTGGGAGACCTCTGGAGGAGAAGTCCCTCTCAAATTCCTACATGCAGAGGTCAGCCAAGACTTTGTCTGTCCCGAAGGTCGCCCGGGTATATTCGATCAACTATCAAGGCCGCTTATCCTAAATTCTGGTCCCATTACTAAAGACTGGGCTCCCAGTGGGGGTTCTTCTGCCGTTTCTGCTCCGGATTCCTCTGGTTCTTCACAGCCTTGGATTCCCAAGCCATTTCGCAGGGGGGGGGGGGGGCAGGTACCAATGATATCTCTACCACCACTCTCATATCCTAGAACAGTACTCACCAAGGAACTGCTCATTTACGGATCCCCTTTCCGCCTAAAAAACTTTAGGAACAACTCGATGTCCCCGAGACCCATGGATGGCCCTAGCTGGCCGCAGTTCTCTCCGGGGGCTGGGGGTACACAAAGGAGTGACCACGAGTCTCTGAACCATGACTCCAACACCAATCCTAGACGGTTCAGGAACAACTCCTGCTCACCCAACTCTATGAGTGGTCTTCTTCGCCCGGAGGTCTCACGTGAAGGGGGGGATACTGTAAGGAATCCGCTCCTCGGTTTAATGTTTGCCTTACCTTGCAGACCTGTGCAGTCCTGGAACACTTCCCCTGATATTTACTGCAGCCTGGATTCACTCACCAAAGCAATACTGCCACACGCCCCTTCTGCCATTGGTTCTCTGACCTTTAAGTGTTGCCTTCCCACAATGCTCCCTGCCGAGCATAGTCCTTCCTGGATGTCTCTGTGTTCTGCCATAAGCTTTGTCTTGTCTGTCTCCTTGGTTCCTGAGACCGGCTGCTAGTGTCACGCAGCGGTCTGTTCCTGTGCTGAAGCGGAGTACTCTCCTTGTTGTCTTCAGCTCCCTGATTCCTGTGACCGGCTGCTAGTCTCATGCAGCGGTCAGTTCCTGTTTCCTGTGCTGAAGCTGAGTACTCTCCTTGTTACTTCAGCTCCTTGTTTCCTGTGACCGGCTGCTATATTCATGCAGCGGTCTGTTCCTGGTTTCCTGCACTGAAGCGGAGGTTTCCCTGTGTATCTTCAGCTTCCTGGTTCCTGGGGCCTACTCTTTCCCTAATCTAGAGAGGCCGCGTCCTGGTTCCTGCGCTGAAACGGAGGATTCCCCAGCCCGCTCAGGACTCTTGCGCTGAAGCACTGGTTTACCAGTGCAGCTAGGCGGTGTGATACTCTGGTCTGTCTACCACCTCCTGAGACCAGTACCATGGGCCATGGTCGCCGCACGCGCAGAGGCCACTCCCGCGCTCCTAAGCTGAAGCGGGGCTCTCCTGACTACCTGTTGCCGAACTCCTGCTTGAACAACGTTTACCCTGATGTCTCCAGTCCTGACCCTGGCATGTCCACCGACGATGCTGTCTTCTCCTATCCTGATCCTGCTACGTTTGTGGCGAGAACAGTCGTGACAGGATGCTCGTAGCAGTGAGAGTGCTGCAAACTATTGTGAAATAACATAGCTGAAATGGGACGTCCAGCACCGATGAAGTTTAGTTTTGGGAAATCCTATTAGTCTATGGCTGCCATGGGGATGCAGAGGAAAGGAAAAATTGACTCCCAATATTTGCCTTTCCTTTAGTCCCACAATGGCAGTATACAGTGCCTCCCCCAACATTTATTTTGGTCACGGTTCCTATGAAGTTATTGTAGCTCTTAGATTGTATGCACGTTTGTTCTCTGCTAACTGTGCTCTTTTATAAAGTAGCTTGGGGGACCTTCTCAGAAAACTGGAGTTGGGAGAAGAGGGAAGAGCTATATACTCCCAGAGGCTGTCTCTTCTTGTTGTTTGCCCGAAGATGAGGAGTTTCCCAATCACCTTTGGATGCCATGAAAGGACAAGAGTGAAAGCAAATATTGTACGTAAATGCCCCCCTTTTTTGTTGATAATCCACCGATTGATGAAAGAAAATCATATTTAATACTAGGTATATCAATTATATATATTCCTTAGATAGTGAGGCACAGCATAAACGGTTGTTTCCACAATTACTGAATGAAATGACCTACGAACGCCAGTCACACTGGCATTGACACAGGACTTTGACACGTTAGACTACCTTGATGTCACTACTGTATCTACATATCAGAAACTTGTTTTTCTACACTTAAAAAAAAATTAAAAAAACACACAAATCGTAACACTGCTTTTTGCATGTAGTATCCACCCAACCCTTCTCAAACAAGGTCTGCCTTTGTCTCAGATGCTTAAAACTCTCTGACTAGCAAGTGACCCAGATTTAGCCAGAATAGAGATTAGTACCTTGGGCCAATATTTCTTGGAAAGACTATGTTATCCCAAGGAAGTCAAAATAAGCATGAACTGTGGTGAACATTGACACGTTTAACTGTCTTGTCCACCAACAATGTAGCAACCCAACGTAAATATTGCTCATCTTTTATTACCGCATACCACCGCTTTTAAGACATCCATTTATAAGTGCCATTTTTTGACCACAGACACATCTTTTCCGGAATCTATATGCAACAGATCTAATGTGTTAAAGAAAGGAAAAATAATCTTACGTACTTTTTAGTTAAGACTGACCCTTCTTCTAGCTACCAGAAGAATTGCCAACTACTTGTATTCCTTCGCGTAAACATGTACTGTATGCTATCAATGTACCAATTGTATCATCTGCACTCGCAATGATCATTTCATCGGCCTCATGATGGATGCTCTATAGCAGAATTAATACAATCTTGCAACTCAACCGTTTCCTCAGAGAGTGACTTTATGAGAGGACGCACCCGAAATGTCCTCTTTGAGCTTATTCTGGCAGGTAGCCAACTCAAAGTGGCTGCAATTTACCATCAAATGATTCACGGCCATAACCAGGTACTCTTTACCAATGTGAATCAAATTACTGGACAATTTGGGATTTCCGGTTTAATCTAAGGTCACTGACCATATTGGTTAATGGGTGGTGTGGCAGTGTTACTTTTGTTTCTCTTTAGTATCTTTTCTCATGAATGATTACAATTATATAGATTATATAATGTTACCTTTCAGATGCCCAATATTGGTGCCTTTCTTGGGCCCAGATCCACAAAAGGGTGCCAAGCTTTTCATACAAATGGGAATAAAGCCGTGCTAAACCCTTTCCAACATTGAGGTACTGTATTAATAAACATACCTGAGCAGACTTCCTCATATGAAGGGTTGGACGTATGGCCTCCTGCATATCCAACCTGGGTAGAATAGACACCTTTTTGGCTCCAGAACTTCTTTTCTGCTCCCCAGAAGCAGCCCATGCCTAAAAACACACAATCCTGTTATGTAAAAACAATTGACATTCACTTTTGAGAACAATACTGAAATGTTTCTGTTTTGTTTGCTGTTCACTACAGTACCCTACATTTCTTTAGTACTAGTCATTAAATAAGTTATCCAGTGTGTCAAATCCGGGTGAGAAAAAACTGGGGTATACTACATGGGTCATATACCCTCTCTGCGGTGGAAGGACGTCACCTACTCCATATTAATGGAGATATTCTCTGCACATATGGAAAAGAGAAATATAAGAGAAAAGGAGAACATAGCGTAAAACCCCTTTACTGATAAAAATAAGTAAAAAAAACGCATACATTTCACTCAAGTGTTTGTGAGTATAAAGTCTTTAGAGCGTATAGATGTCGCCCCGAGCATTCTTTGGGTGCGGTTGAAGTATTGGCGTTGTCCCAGCGCTCCACTCTCCGCTCCCACCTCTGCCAGTTCCTCGATCGTCACATGCACGGACGTCCGCTGGCGTAGAAGGACTCCTCGGTGCTCAACCGCATCCAACGAAGGATTGGGGCGACATCTAAATGCTCTAAAAGGCTTTATACTCACCTACACTTGTGAGTGAAATTTATGAGTTTTTTATTTATTTTTTTATCAGTAAATGGTTTACACTATTTTCTCTCCCTCTCTGTTATTTGTCATTTCTACATGTGCTGAGAATCTCTCCTTTAGTATTGGGCAAGTGACGTCATCCACTGCAGAGAGGGTTTTTGACCCAGTTTTTCCACGCCCGGATTTACCACATTGGATAACTTTTGCACAGATTTATTTTTAAAGTCTGAACATTTGGAGCTGCGTCTCAACGAGGGTCTGGAAGGTATATATTTATATGTATGTCATTTTGTGAGTGTGTAAGAATTTTGCGCTTCATTTTCTGTTTTGCTGCATTAAATAAGTTATGGTGGGTAAAAAAGGGACAAAACGTTTGGCACTTTCTTTTACCCACTATGACTTATTTAATGTGTGGTTGAAACCGCTTCGAGTGTGACGTTGCAAAGCCAGTTATAACCAGCCAAAAGGTCTAAACAGCTGTCTGTGAGTAGGGCTACTGGCAATGCACTTCTTTAACCCAGGCTGTGCTGGAAAGCTGTGTAATGCGGCAGGTAAAGCTGTTAAAATGGATGAGAAGTAAAGAGTGACACTGTGTGCTCATTTGCATGTCATTTCCCAGAATCCCTGGCTGCAGTGGAAGCACAGTATGCTGAGAGATAATGGGCAAAGGCAGAGTTGCAGGCCTCTCTGAGATGTGTGAATGTGCTCACAAGGAGGTATTTTTAGTACTAGGGACACTTTCAAGACGCTGCAACGAAACACGGTTCCCCAAGCTGTTATACTGCAAAACATTCCCCCTAGCACAGAAGAATTTGCAAACCAAGACCCAAATATGTCTGTCAGTTCCTCTGAATCCTTCCCTGTTGTGAAAAGCTCAGCCTCAGAGAGTATTTTTTTTATCTGGCGGAGATATTTACCTTTTTTGGTGGGAAATAAATACAGTATAGCTGCCATCCAAGCCTCACCCGCACAGTCCAATAGGAAACCACAATATGATCAGTGCAGGATATTGCATCTTCCTATGGGATGACACTGGTGACCAACTCTCATTTTAGCGGCACATAAAGAGGTAAATATCTTGGGGACTGAGGAACCCCCCCAGAGCTCAGAACAGCACAGTTCAGCTGCAGGGGACCTCTGTCCCAATTCCCCCCCAAAAAAATTAACTTCAAAAATAGCGGGATTTCTTCTTTAATAGACCATTTGTTCAAATTAGTTTAATACGTTAAGCCGGCAATTTTCCACAGTAGGTAAAAATGCTATGGCTGTGGTAGGGCTTAGGTTGCCTTTGTATTTGTTATGTTATCTATCATTTATCATATATCATAATATTAATAACGTTGTTGAATGATTACATTCAAAACTATGGCAAGATAGGATTATTTGGTCTTGAAGACTAACATTTCAGCCATTACCACATTTGGTCTCACTCCTATTATTGCCAGGTGTCCGGTATTGAACTGGACTGTCCTGTATTTGGATACTCTGTCCAGTAAAAAATGAGAGGTACTGTAATACTGGACATGTATATGTCCGGTATTTCCCTCCCTGGACATGCTGACCTGACGCACCTTTCACCATTGAGTCCAGTATTTTTGGAGAAGCCACCTGGCAACCCTACTCACGGCAGCTTTGCACAGAACTCCATGGGTTTCAAGAAGCACAGGCTGAAAAACACTTCCTTATAGAGTCAACAATAACTTACAGTTGTGTGAAAAAGCAAGTACACCCTCTTTGAATTCTATGGTTTTACATATCAGGACATAATAACAATCATCTGTTCCTTAGCAGGTCTTAAAATTAGGTAAATACAACCTCAGATGAACAACACATGACATATTACAATGTGTCATGATTTATTTAAGAAAAATAAAGCCAAAATGGAGAAGCTATGTGTGAAAAACTAAGTACACCCTTACTGCTTCCATAGGAATTAAGATGCTAAGTAGCAGACAGGTGCTGCTAATCAAATGCCCTTGATTAATTAATCATCAGCAAGTATGACCACCTCTATAAAAGCCGAAGTTTTAGAAGTTTGCTGGTCTGGAGCACTCAGGTGTGTGTTAACACAATTCCAAGGAGGAAAGACATCAGCAATGATCTTAGAGAAGCAATTGTTGCTGCCCATCAATCTGGGAAGGGTTATAAGGCCATTTCCAAACAATTTAAAGTCCATCATTCTACAGTGAGAAAGAGTATTCAAAAGTGGAAAATATTCAAGACAGTTGCCAATCTTCCCAGGAGTGGACGTCCCTGGAAATTCACCCCAAGGTCAGACCGTGCAATGCTCAGAGAAATTGCAAAAAAAACAAAAGTTACATATCAGACTCTACAGGCATCAGTTAGCATGTTAAATGTTAAAGTTCATGACAGTACAATTAGAAAAAGACTGAACAAGTATGGTTTGTTTGGAAGGGTTGCCAGGAGAAAGCCTCTTCTCTCTAAAAAGAAAATGGCAGCACGGCTTTGGTTTGCAAAGTTGCATCTGAACAAACCACAAGACTTCTGGAACAATGTCCTTTGGGCAGACGAGACCAAAGTGGAGATGTTTGGCCATAATGCACAGTGCCATGTTTGGCGAAAACCAAAAACAGCATATCAGCACAAACACCTCATACCAACTGTCAAGCACGGTGGTGGAGGGGTGATGATTTGGGCTTGTTTTGCAGCCACAGGACCTGGGAACCTTGCAGTCATTGAGTTGACCATGAATTCATCTGTATACCAAAGTATTCTAGAGTCAAATGTGAGGCCATCTGTCCGACAGCTAAAGCTTGGCCGAAATTGGGTCATGCAACTGGATAATGATCCCAAGCACACCAGCAAATCTACAATAGAATGGCTGAAAAAGAAAAGAATCAAGGTGTTGCAATGGCCCAGTCAAAGTCCAGACCTCAACTGATTGAAATGCTGTGGTGGGACCTTAAGAGAGCTGAGCATAAACAAATGCCCACAAACCTCAATGAACTGCAGCAGCGTTGTAAAGAAGAGTGGGCCAAAATTCCTCCACAACGATGTGAGAGACTGAAAGTCTTACAGAAAACGATTACTTCAAGTTATTGCTGCTAAAGATGGTTCTACAAGCGATTGAATCATAAGGTGTACTTAGTTTTTCACACATGGCTTCTCCATTTTGGCTTTATTTTTGTTAAATAAATAAATAAATCATGACACGGTGTAATATAACATGTGTTGTTGTTCCTCTGAGGTTGTATTTACCTAATTTTAAGACCTGCTAAGGAACAGATGATTGTTATTATGTCCTGATATGTAAAACCATAGAATTCAACGAGGGTGTACTTTCTTTTTCACACAACTGTATATAGCGTTGAAATGTAGTACATAACATTATGGAGACACAATTGGTCCTTGAACTAGCATATAGTTTACTTTCTAGTAATTCAAAAATGTCACAAAGATGATTTGTGACTCTGGTTGGCCTTTTCAAGGTTAGAAGAAGCTGGCAATGAGATCCTAACCTAATCCTTCCACCAGGTAGACAGTGCATTATAAGATCCATACAATTTACCGGCTGAATGCAATAGATTGACCATAGTTTCCTCATATTATGTGCACTGCACATTATTTGTTATTCTATTCTGTGTGCCTTGTACTAATCCTGTTACATAGTATTGTTTAGCCACCATTACACATGTATATACTATAAATATATTTCATTTCTGGCAGAAGAGGATCGAATTGTAACTGCTTTTCTCTGTAATTATCATTAAATGTTATTCAAGTGGTTTAATGCATGTCCAATGTCAGCGATTCACGATCCATCAACGGATTTAAACTAAATTCCTAAAGCACGAGCAATATTGTACCTCACCTTATTCCAAATGATATTTTCTACAACAGTCATTTCAAAGCCTTTGTTATTGCCCTTGTTCTAATTTGAGTTCTACATCCTGGCAAAAGAAACCAGAAATTAAATACCCTATCACTACTCACGCCAAGCATTGCAAGCCTTTTCAACATGAATGAGTATGTGAAGCTGTAGGCCCAAGTAGACTAAGTGGTGCCATGATACAAGACGTGAAAGGGCAGTAAGGTCTGTCAAAGCCAACATATAAAGTCAAAAAGAAATACCAAGGCACCAAAAAAGATGCTCACAAAAGGTATGTTAAATCAAATACACATTGTAATAAGATCACAGTCATGAAAACCTGCAGGATCACACAATCTTATATAGAACGTGTAAAAGAATATATAGTATATTAGGATTTTCAGAGTATAATAAACGACTGAAAATGCAGTATAAAGGTGAACACCTTACCACAAAGGCAGACGGACATCCTAGAGCAGAGGTGGCCATCTCTAGTCCTCGAGGGGCACCAACAGGTCAGGTTTTCGGGCTATCCCGGTTTTATCACAGGTGACTTAATCAGTCGCTGCTTCAGCACAGGTGGCTCAATCAGAGGCTCAGACTTTGACTGAGCCTCAGATTGAGCCACCTGTGCTGAAGCCGGGATATCCTGAAAACCTGACCTGTTGGTGGCCCCTGAGGACTGGAGTTGGCCACTCCTGCTCTAGTGCATGAGACAGTGCCTCATAGCTAGCAACGCTGAGACAATATGGGTCATAAATGTTTCAATACTGAATAATCAAACGGTATGTAAACCTGTTAATGTAACATACTGTAACTGGTCGGGTATGCAGTGTCGGAGCTGCAATTAGGGCAAAAGTGCACCAGATCAGAGCAAAGGAATCATTTTGCAGGCAACAGAATTTATTGCACTGACGGTATTATTCTTTATCCCACCTCTGCCCTGGTCGTGCAGCAGGAGACTCTGATATACATCCTGCAGTTACTGTACTGTATATAACAAAGTCTCCTGGCTGAAAAACCAGGGCAATATCGGTGCAAATATACCGCATCAGATTTATTAAGGCAGAAAAAGTGTGGCCCTACTTTTTGCAGCCGGTATTCAATAAATAGCTCTGAGTAGGTCTCTAACGTATCACCATGGTTGAAATGTTGTCATTTTTGTACTGGTACCCGACGCACATTAATTATACATTGCAGTATTGTTAATAAAAATGAGTGTTCTGTTACCTCTAATCTGTCTAACTACATTTAAAAAGAAATAAACAACTTTATAAACTCATTAGCCATTAATACATTTGACACATTTTTTCCCCCTTCTTAGTTCACTGACAATTTATTCGAGAAGCCATATCAAATGAAAAGGATCTATTTATTGCTCTTCATAAAAAGGAAAAAGGAAACTATAAAAACTGAAATATTTGTTTTTAAAAAAATCTGACAGCTGAAAAGTCACAAAGAAAAAGAAAAAACGTCTTGCGTCGTCTTAACTTTTCATCCACAAAAGTATTCCAATGTGTGAAAAATGGTAGTTTCAGTGATTGGAAATCGAATCAGAAGATTTTCGGTCGGAGCAGAATATAGATTGCGTGACTGGGACCATCGTGGATATCAAAAACCAAATTAAAAACGCTCAAAACAATCTAAAACTGCTTAGACACGTCTGATTTTTAAAGCCATTAACCGTGTGCTGTAGTTTTCACCTATTAAACATATCACTGTTATTAGTAATTCTGTGCGCCGGATATTCTAAGCAGTGCCAGTCCATAAAACATTTTCCAAACATGGCTTAGTACTGTACTTTCATGACCAGTCAAGTAAATGGACTCAATGGTGTCTTCAGGCATAGAGTAACACCCCTTAGTAAATATGATCCATGTGACTTATTTCCGTGAATGGGGATGTAAGGTGTCTTGAATATGGTACCGTAGGTGACTTAGAGTAGAACGTCTTAGTCAATATGGACATGTACTGTATGATTAAAGTAATAAAGTAACAGTGGGGAAGCTACTTGAAGGTTAAGTACTGGTTTAATATTCAGGAGTACCTAATGGAAAACAACATAATTAGTAATAGTCAGCATGGATTTATGAAGGATAGATCATGTCAAACTAACCATATTTGTTTCCTTGAGGGGGTAAGTAGGAATTTAGACCAGGGTAATGCAGTTGATGTGGTCTACTTAGATTTTGCAAAGGCTTTTGATACGGTTTCACACAAGGTTAGTGTACAAAATAAAGAAAATTGGACTCGGTAAAAATATTTCCGCTTGGATTGAAAACTGGTTGAAGGCCAGACAAGAGCAAAGTCTCCATCTTTGCTGATGACAATAAATTGTGTAAGGTAGTAGAATCAGAGCAGAATGTAATTTCTCTTCAGAAGGACTTGGAGAGAATGGAAACATGAGCAGGCAAATGGCAGATGAGGTTTAATACAGATAAATGTAAGGTTGGGAAAAAATGAGGAGAATCCTTGATGGAGAAGGATTTCGGAGTTATTGTAGACAGCAGGCTTAGCAATAGTGCCCAATGTCATGCAGTAACTGCAAAGGCAAACAAGATCTTATCTTGCATTAAACGGACAACGGATGGAAGGGAAATAAACATAAAGATGTGCCTTTATAAAGCATTAGGCTTTGTCTATAGTGACGGCGACAGCGAAACAATGGGTGACGTCACCCGTCGCCGTCGGCGAAAGTTATGTTTTGCCGGTCGGCCGCATCGCGGGATTCCCGCAGTTTGATTTGTTCAAGGGCAGTCACGTGACGCTACGGCCCTTGAAAAATCTAATTTAGCCGGCGGCGGGTTTTCGCGACGGCGGCGTCGCTCCGTCGCTTGTTGCCGTCGCATGCACTATAAGCGCACGTGGCGGCGGCAATGCTTTTGTTTTTGGCCGAATTCGCGTCGCCGGCATATTAAGCGTGGCCTTAGTAAGACCACACCTTGAAAATGGAGTACAGTTTTGGGCGCCACTCCTTAGAATAATAATACTGTACTTGTGTGTTCTTATATAGTGCTGCCAGTTTTACGTAGCGCTTTGCAGAGACATTTTGCAGACACAGTCCCTGCCCCGTAGAGCTTACAATCTATGTTTTTGGTGCCTAAGGCACAGGGACATAAAGTGACTTGCCCATGGTCACAAGGAGCCGACACCAGGAATTCTCAGTGCCAGAGTCAGTGTCTTTACTCACTGAGCCATTCCTTCGGTTTTTAGAAAAGACATTATGAGAGAAAGTTCAGAGAAGAGCCCCCAAATTAATAAAGGGGATGGATAATCTGCCTTATGAGGAGAGGCTAGCTAAATTAGATTTGTTTATAGTATAAATGAGGCATCTAAGAGGGGATATGATAATTATATACAAATATATTCGGGGACAATACAAGGAGCTTTCAAAAGAGCCATACCATACTATATTTTTCTACATCCACACCATACAGCATCTGTCTATGTCCATACCATATCTTTCTACATCCATAATGCATCTTTGTACGTCAATACCATATGGTATCTTTCTACGTTCAAACCATACAGTATCTTTCTACGTCCATACCATACGGTGTCTTTCTACATCCATAACATATCTTTCTATGTCCATACGGCATCTTTCTACATCCATACCATACTGCATCTTTCTATGTCCATACCAGATGGTATATTTGTACGTCCATACCATACTACATCCATACCATACATACCATACGGTATCTTTCTACGTCCATACCATATGGTGTCTTTCTACGTCCATACTGCATCTATCTACAGTACGTCCATATAAGACGGTATATTTCTACATCCATACCATACAGTAGCTTTCTACGTCCATACCATACGACATCTTTCTACATCCATACCATATGTTATTTTTCTACGTTCATAACAGAGTAGATTATTGATATGCGCTCCAACAATTAGATCCAATTCTGATAAATGCTATAAGTCCTTAAATGAGATGTGGAGGATAGGTACTAGGGCTAGTGAGGTATGTGATCGTAATCATAGCATTTAATATACCAAGTATAAGGATATCTCTGTCCCTGAAGGTTAAAGGCTGAGATTAAAGAAAATCAGACCTAAAGCCTCATTGGGAGAGTCCTCAGGTAGATAAGGAATAGCGTACTCACAATTAGTATTGCCCCAGTCCATAACATACTGCATCTTTCTACGTCCATACCATACTGCATCTTTCTACATCCAAACCATACTGCATCTTTCTACGTCCATACCATACTGCATCTTTCTACGTCCATACCATACTGCATCTTTCTACGTCCATACCATACTGCATCTTTCTACTTCCATACCATACTGCATCTTTCTACGTCCAAACCATACTGCATCTTTCTACGTCCATACCATACTGCATCTTTCTACATCCAAACCATACTGCATCTTTCTACATCCAAACCATACTGCATCTTTCTACGTCCATACCATACTGCATCTTTCTACGTCGATACCATACTGCATCTTTCTACGTCCATACCATACTGCATCTTTCTACTTCCATACCATACTGCATCTTTCTACGTCCAAACCATACTGCATCTTTCTACGTCCAAACCATACTGCATCTTTCTACGTCCATACCATACTGCATCTTTCTACGTCCATACCATACTGCATCTTTCTACGTCCATACCATACTGCATCTTTCTACGTCCAAACCATACTGCATCTTTCTACGTCCATACCATACTGCATCTTTCTACGTCCAAACCATACTGCATCTTTCTACGTCCATACTGTACCATACTGCATCTTTCTACGTCCAAACCATATTGCATCTTTCTACGTCCATACCATACTGCATCTTTCTACGTCCATACCATACAGTATCTTTCTACGCCCATACCATATTGTATCTTTCTACGCCCATACCATACTGCATCTTTCTACGTCCATACCATACTGCATCTTTCTACGTCCATACCATACTGCATCTTTCTACGCCCATACCATACTGCATCTTTCTACGTCCATACCATATTGTATCTTTCTACGCCCATACCATATTGTATCTTTCTACGCCCATACCATATTGTATCTTTCTACGCCCATACCATATTGTATCTTTCTACGCCCATACCATACTGCATCTTTCTACGTCCAAACCATACTGCATCTTTCTACGTCCATACCATACTGCATCTTTCTACATCCATACCATATTGTATCTTTCTACGCCCAAACCATACAGTATCTTTCTACGTCCATGCCATACTGCATCTTTCTACGTCCATACCATACTGCATCTTTCTACGTCCATACCATACTGCATCTTTCTACGTCCATACCATACTGCATCTTTCTACGTCCATACCATACTGCATCTTTCTACGTCCATACCATACTGCATCTTTCTACGCCCATACCATACTGCATCTTTCTACGTCCATACCATACTGCATCTTTCTACGTCCATACCATACAGTATCTTTCTACGTCCATACCATACTGCATCTTTCTACATCCATAACATACTGCATCTTTCTACGTCCATACCATATTGTATCTTTCTACGCCCAAACCATATTGTATCTTTCTACGCCCATACCATACTGCATCTTTCTACGTCCATACCATACTGCATCTTTCTACATCCATAACATACTGCATCTTTCTACGTCCATACCATATTGTATCTTTCTACGCCCAAACCATATTGTATCTTTCTACGCCCATACCATACTGCATCTTTCTACGTCCAAACCATACTGCATCTTTCTACGTCCATACCATATTGTATCTTTCTACGTCCAAACCATATTGTATCTTTCTACGTCCAAACCATATTGCATCTTTCTACGTCCATACCATACAGTATCTTTCTACGTCCATACCATACTGCATCTTTCTACGTCCATACCATACTGCATCTTTCTACGCCCATACTGTACCATACTGCATCTTTCTACGTCCATACCATATTGTATCTTTCTACGCCCATACCATATTGTATCTTTCTACGTCCATACCATATTGTATCTTTCTACGTCCATACCATACTGCATCTTTCTACGTCCAAACCATACTGCATCTTTCTACGTCCAAACCATACTGCATCTTTCTACGTCCAAACCATACTGCATCTTTCTACGTCCATACCATATTGTATCTTTCTACGCCCATACCATATTGCATCTTTCTACGTCCATACCATACTGCATCTTTCTACGCCCATACCATATTGTATCTTTCTACGCCCAAACCATACTGCATCTTTCTACGCCCAAACCATACTGCATCTTTCTACGTCCATACCATACTGCATCTTTCTACGTCCATACCATATTGTATCTTTCTACGTCCATACCATATTGTATCTTTCTACGTCCATACCATACTGCATCTTTCTACGCCCATACCATATTGTATCTTTCTACGCCCATACCATACTGCATCTTTCTACGCCCATACCATATTGTATCTTTCTACGCCCATACCATATTGTATCTTTCTACGCCCAAACCATACTGCATCTTTCTACGTCCATACCATACTGCATCTTTCTACGTCCATACCATATTGTATCTTTCTACGTCCATACCATATTGTATCTTTCTACGTCCATACCATACTGCATCTTTCTACGCCCATACCATATTGTATCTTTCTACGCCCATACCATATTGTATCTTTCTACGTCCAAACCATACAGTATCTTTCTACGTCCAAACCATACTGCATCTTTCTACGTCCAAACCATACAGTATCTTTCTACGTCCAAACCATACAGTATCTTTCTACGTCCATACCATACTGCATCTTTCTACGTCCATACCATATTGTATCTTTCTACGTCCAAACCATACTGCATCTTTCTACGTCCATACCATATTGTATCTTTCTACGCCCATACCATACTGCATCTTTCTACGCCCATACCATATTGTATCTTTCTACGTCCATACCATACTGCATCTTTCTACGTCCATACTGTACCATACTGCATCTTTCTACATCCAAACCATATTGTATCTTTCTACGTCCATACCATATTGTATCTTTCTACGTCCATACCATACTGCATCTTTCTACATCCAAACCATATTGTATCTTTCTACGTCCATACCATATTGTATCTTTCTACGTCCATACCATATTGTATCTTTCTACGCCCATACCATACTGCATCGTTCTGCGTCCATACCATATTGTATCTTTCTACGGCCATACCATACTGCATCTTTCTACGTCCAAACCATACTGCATCTTTCTACGTCCATACCATACTGCATCTTTCTACGCCCATACTGTACAGTATCTTTCTACGTCCATACCATACTGCATCTTTCTACTGTACGTCCATACCATACTGCATCTTTCTACGTCCATACCATACTGCATCTTTCTACGTCCATACCATACTGCATCTTTCTACGTCCAAACCATACAGTATCTTTCTACGTCCATACCATACTGCATCTTTCTACTGTACGTCCATACCATACTGCATCTTTCTACGTCCATACCATACTGCATCTTTCTACGTCCATACCATACAGTATCTTTCTACGCCCATACCATACTGCATCTTTCTACGTCCATACCATACTGCATCTTTCTACGTCCATACCATATTGTATCTTTCTACGTCCAAACCATACTGCATCTTTCTACGTCCATACCATACAGTATATTTCTACGTCCAAACCATACTGCATCTTTCTACGTCCATACCATACAGTATCTTTCTACGTCCAAACCATACTGCATCTTTCTACATCCAAACCATACTGCATCTTTCTACGCCCAAACCATATTGTATCTTTCTACGTCCAAACCATACTGCATCTTTCTACGCCCAAACCATACTGCATCTTTCTACGTCCATACCATACTGCATCTTTCTACGTCCATACCATACTGCATCTTTCTACGTCCATACCATACTGCATCTTTCTACGTCCATACCATACTGCATCTTTCTACGTCCATACCATACTGCATCTTTCTACGTCCATACCATACTGCATCTTTCTACGTCCATACCATACTGCATCTTTCTACGTCCATACCATACTGCATCTTTCTACGTCCATACCATACTGCATCTTTCTACGCCCATACCATACTGCATCTTTCTACGTCCATACCATACTGCATCTTTCTACGTCCATACCATACAGTATCTTTCTACGTCCATACCATACTGCATCTTTCTACATCCATAACATACTGCATCTTTCTACGTCCATACCATATTGTATCTTTCTACGCCCAAACCATATTGTATCTTTCTACGCCCATACCATACTGCATCTTTCTACGTCCATACCATACTGCATCTTTCTACATCCATAACATACTGCATCTTTCTACGTCCATACCATATTGTATCTTTCTACGCCCAAACCATATTGTATCTTTCTACGCCCATACCATACTGCATCTTTCTACGTCCAAACCATACTGCATCTTTCTACGTCCATACCATATTGTATCTTTCTACGTCCAAACCATATTGTATCTTTCTACGTCCAAACCATATTGCATCTTTCTACGTCCATACCATACAGTATCTTTCTACGTCCATACCATACTGCATCTTTCTACGTCCATACCATACTGCATCTTTCTACGCCCATACTGTACCATACTGCATCTTTCTACGTCCATACCATATTGTATCTTTCTACGCCCATACCATATTGTATCTTTCTACGTCCATACCATATTGTATCTTTCTACGTCCATACCATACTGCATCTTTCTACGTCCAAACCATACTGCATCTTTCTACGTCCAAACCATACTGCATCTTTCTACGTCCAAACCATACTGCATCTTTCTACGTCCATACCATATTGTATCTTTCTACGCCCATACCATATTGCATCTTTCTACGTCCATACCATACTGCATCTTTCTACGCCCATACCATATTGTATCTTTCTACGCCCAAACCATACTGCATCTTTCTACGCCCAAACCATACTGCATCTTTCTACGTCCATACCATACTGCATCTTTCTACGTCCATACCATATTGTATCTTTCTACGTCCATACCATATTGTATCTTTCTACGTCCATACCATACTGCATCTTTCTACGCCCATACCATATTGTATCTTTCTACGCCCATACCATACTGCATCTTTCTACGCCCATACCATATTGTATCTTTCTACGCCCATACCATATTGTATCTTTCTACGCCCAAACCATACTGCATCTTTCTACGTCCATACCATACTGCATCTTTCTACGTCCATACCATATTGTATCTTTCTACGTCCATACCATATTGTATCTTTCTACGTCCATACCATACTGCATCTTTCTACGCCCATACCATATTGTATCTTTCTACGCCCATACCATACAGTATCTTTCTACGTCCATACCATATTGTATCTTTCTACGTCCAAACCATACAGTATCTTTCTACGTCCAAACCATACTGCATCTTTCTACGTCCAAACCATACAGTATCTTTCTACGTCCAAACCATACAGTATCTTTCTACGTCCATACCATACTGCATCTTTCTACGTCCATACCATATTGTATCTTTCTACGTCCAAACCATACTGCATCTTTCTACGTCCATACCATATTGTATCTTTCTACGCCCATACCATACTGCATCTTTCTACGCCCATACCATATTGTATCTTTCTACGTCCATACCATACTGCATCTTTCTACGTCCATACTGTACCATACTGCATCTTTCTACATCCAAACCATATTGTATCTTTCTACGTCCATACCATATTGTATCTTTCTACGTCCATACCATACTGCATCTTTCTACATCCAAACCATATTGTATCTTTCTACGTCCATACCATATTGTATCTTTCTACGTCCATACCATATTGTATCTTTCTACGCCCATACCATACTGCATCGTTCTGCGTCCATACCATATTGTATCTTTCTACGGCCATACCATACTGCATCTTTCTACGTCCAAACCATACTGCATCTTTCTACGTCCATACCATACTGCATCTTTCTACGCCCATACTGTACAGTATCTTTCTACGTCCATACCATACTGCATCTTTCTACTGTACGTCCATACCATACTGCATCTTTCTACGTCCATACCATACTGCATCTTTCTACGTCCAAACCATACAGTATCTTTCTACGTCCATACCATACTGCATCTTTCTACTGTACGTCCATACCATACTGCATCTTTCTACGTCCATACCATACTGCATCTTTCTACGTCCATACCATACAGTATCTTTCTACGCCCATACCATACTGCATCTTTCTACGTCCATACCATACTGCATCTTTCTACGTCCATACCATATTGTATCTTTCTACGTCCAAACCATACTGCATCTTTCTACGTCCATACCATACAGTATATTTCTACGTCCAAACCATACTGCATCTTTCTACGTCCATACCATACAGTATCTTTCTACGTCCAAACCATACTGCATCTTTCTACATCCAAACCATACTGCATCTTTCTACGCCCAAACCATATTGTATCTTTCTACGTCCAAACCATACTGCATCTTTCTACGCCCAAACCATACTGCATCTTTCTACGTCCATACCATACTGCATCTTTCTACGCCCATACCATATTGTATCTTTCTACGCCCAAACCATACTGCATCTTTCTACGCCCAAACCATACTGCATCTTTCTACGTCCATACCATATTGTATCTTTCTACGTCCATACCATATTGTATCTTTCTACGTCCATACCATACTGCATCTTTCTACGCCCATACCATATTGTATCTTTCTACGCCCATACCATACAGTATCTTTCTACGTCCATACCATATTGTATCTTTCTACGTCCAAACCATACAGTATCTTTCTACGTCCAAACCATACTGCATCTTTCTACGTCCAAACCATACAGTATCTTTCTACGTCCAAACCATACAGTATCTTTCTACGTCCATACCATACTGCATCTTTCTACGTCCATACCATATTGTATCTTTCTACGTCCAAACCATACTGCATCTTTCTACGTCCATACCATATTGTATCTTTCTACGCCCATACCATACTGCATCTTTCTACGCCCATACCATATTGTATCTTTCTACGTCCATACCATACTGCATCTTTCTACGTCCATACTGTACCATACTGCATCTTTCTACATCCAAACCATATTGTATCTTTCTACGTCCATACCATATTGTATCTTTCTACGTCCATACCATATTGTATCTTTCTACGCCCATACCATACTGCATCGTTCTGCGTCCATACCATATTGTATCTTTCTACGGCCATACCATACTGCATCTTTCTACGTCCAAACCATACTGCATCTTTCTACGTCCATACCATACTGCATCTTTCTACGCCCATACTGTACAGTATCTTTCTACGTCCATACCATACTGCATCTTTCTACTGTACGTCCATACCATACTGCATCTTTCTACGTCCATACCATACTGCATCTTTCTACGTCCAAACCATACAGTATCTTTCTACGTCCATACCATACTGCATCTTTCTACTGTACGTCCATACCATACTGCATCTTTCTACGTCCATACCATACTGCATCTTTCTACGTCCATACCATACAGTATCTGTCTACGCCCATACCATACTGCATCTTTCTACGTCCATACCATATTGTATCTTTCTATGTCCATACCATACTGCATCTTTCTACGTCCATACCATATTGTATCTTTCTACGTCCATACCATATTGTATCTTTCTATGACCATACCATACTGCATCTTTCTACGTCCATACCATATTGTATCTTTCTACGTCCATACCATACTGCATCTTTCTACGTCCAAACCATACAGTATCTTTCTACGTCCATGCCATACTCCATCTTTCTACGGCCATACCATACTGCATCTTTCTACGGCCATACCATACTGCATCTTTCTACGTCCAAACCATACAGTATCTTTCTACGGCCATACCATACTGCATCGTTCTGCGTCCATACCATACTGCATCTTTCTACGTCCATACCATACAGTATCTTTCTACGCCCATACCATACTGCATCTTTCTACGTCCATACCATACTGCATCTTTCTACGTCCATACTGTACCATACTGCATCTTTCTACATCCAAACCATATTGTATCTTTCTACGTCCATACCATACTGCATCTTTCTACGTCCATACCATACTGCATCTTTCTACGTCCATACTGTACCATACTGCATCTTTCTACATCCAAACCATATTGTATCTTTCTACGTCCATACCACACTGCATCTTTCTACGCCCATACCATACTGCATCGTTCTGCGTCCATACCATACTGCATCTTTCTACGTCCAAACCATACTGCATCTTTCTACGTCCATACCATACTGCATCTTTCTACGGCCATACCATACTGCATCTTTCTACGTCCAAACCATACAGTATCTTTCTACGTCCATACCATACTGCATCTTTCTACTGTACGTCCATACCATACTGCATCTTTCTACGTCCATACCATACAGTATCTTTCTACGCCCAAACCATACTGCATCTTTCTACGTCCATACCATATTGTATCTTTCTACGTCCATACCATACTGCATCTTTCTACGTCCATACCATATTGTATCTTTCTACGTCCATACCATACTGCATCTTTCTACGTCCAAACCATACAGTATCTTTCTACGCCCATACCATACTGCATCTTTCTACGGCCATACCATACTGCATCTTTCTACGTCCATACCATACTGCATCTTTCTACGTCCAAACCATACTGCATCTTTCTACATCCAAACCATACAGTATCTTTCTACGTCCATACCATACTGCATCTTTCTACGGCCATACCATACTGCATCTTTCTACGGCCATACCATACTGCATCTTTCTACGTCCATACCATACTGCATCTTTCTACGTCCAAACCATACTGCATCTTTCTACGTCCATACCATACTGCATCTTTCTACGTCCATACCATACTGCATCTTTCTACGTCCATACCATACTGCATCTTTCTACGTCCATACCATACTGCATCTTTCTACGTCCATACCATACTGCATCTTTCTACGTCCATACCATACTGCATCTTTCTACGGCCATACCATACTGCATCTTTCTACGTCCATACCATACTGCATCTTTCTACGTCCAAACCATACAGTATCTTTCTACGTCCATACCATACTGCATCTTTCTACGTCCATACCATACTGCATCTTTCTACGTCCATACCATACTGCATCTTTCTACGGCCATACCATACTGCATCTTTCTACGTCCATACCATACTGCATCTTTCTACGTCCATACCATATTGTATCTTTCTACGGCCATACCATATTGTATCTTTCTACGGCCATACCATACTGCATCTTTCTACGTCCAAACCATACTGCATCTTTCTACATCCAAACCACACTGCATCTTTCTACGTCCATACCATACTGCATCTTTCTACTGTACGTCCATACCATATTGTATCTTTCTACGTCCAAACCATACAGTATCTTTCTACGGCCATACCATACTCCATCTTTCTACGTCCATACCATATTGTATCTTTCTACGTCCAAACCATACAGTATCTTTCTACGTCCAAACCATACTGCATCTTTCTACGTCCATACCATACTGCATCTTTCTACGCCCAAACCATATTGTATCTTTCTACGTCCATACCATATTGTATCTTTCTACGTCCATACCATACAGTATCTTTCTACGCCCATACCATATTGTATCTTTCTACGTCCATACCATATTGTATCTTTCTACGTCCATACCATATTGTATCTTTCTACGTCCATACCATACTGCATCTTTCTACGTCCAAACCATACTGCATCTTTCTACGTCCAAACCATACTGCATCTTTCTACATCCAAACCATACTGCATCTTTCTACGTCCAAACCATACTGCATCTTTCTACGGCCATACCATACTGCATCTTTCTACGTCCATACCATACAGTATCTTTCTACGCCCAAACCATACTGCATCTTTCTACGTCCATACCATACTGCATCTTTCTACGTCCATACCATACAGTATCTTTCTACGTCCATACCATACTGCATCTTTCTACGTCCATACCATACTGCATCTTTCTACGTCCATACCATATTGTATCTTTCTACGTCCATACCATACTGCATCTTTCTACGTCCATACCATACTGCATCTTTCTACGTCCATACCATATTGTATCTTTCTACGCCCAAACCATATTGTATCTTTCTACGTCCATACCATACTGCATCTTTCTACATCCAAACCATACTGCATCTTTCTACGTCCAAACCATACTGCATCTTTCTACGTCCAAACCATACTGCATCTTTCTACATCCAAACCATACAGTATCTTTCCACGTCCATACCATATTGTATCTTTCTACATCCAAACCATACTGCATCTTTCTACGTCCATACCATACTGCATCTTGCCACGGCCATACGGTATCTTGCCACGGCCACACGGTATCTTGCCACGGCCATACGGTATCTTGCCACGGCCACACGGTATCTTGCCACGGCCACACAGTATCTTGCCACGGCCACACAGTATCTTGCCACGGCCATACAGTACCGTATCTTGCTATGGCCATATGGTATCTTGCCACAGCCACACGGTATCTTGCCACGGCCACACGGTATCTTGCCACGGCCACACGGTATCTTGCCTCGGCCACACAGTATCTTGCCACGGCCATACAGTACCGTATCTTGCTATGGCCATATGGTATCTTGCCACAGCCACACGGTATCTTGCCACGGCCATACAGTACGGTATCTTGCTACGGCCATATGGTATCTTGCCACGGCCATACGGTATCTTGCCACGGCCATACGCAGTATCTTGATCACAAGATGAGGCAAAGTAGAACAAAATATATTTATGAAAAAAGATGACTACTGACAGTAGTCAAAACTGTTTATTCAAGTAACCCTCTAACAGAAACATGACGTATTTTGAAACTCTATAAATGATTCACCAGCTGTCAAAACATAATAATTTGTACTGATGGTAAGCTAAATATTCCTTTCTCTACTTTATGATATTTGTTAAAACGGCAGAGTAATAATTAAACAAATTATACATCCTTCAGAATGCCTTGTTAAATCAACTCACAATGACTCCCTGCTTCGGTGTTTAATTACAATACCTAGGTCTATACATGAGGCTTGATACATTCAAATGTATTTTTTTTTATTTATTATCAAGTGTTAGTGGGAAGGTAATTTGTAAGAACTATTTTAAAATCTTCCCATGGAGCAGAGAACAAAGGTGTGGTTAGAAATAAAGGACATGCATTATAAAATAACTAAAACACCCTGTTATCAGGATAATAAAAGAATACAAGTATGAACTGCATACACTGTTTAGAAATGCACTGATCACTCAATACAATATGGAACCTTTTCAGTGTAGAAAAACAATGAATAAGAAAGCGTACAGTGAGATGTAGCAAAAGAAGAGGCAGTAGGAAAACAGAGTAGAATCGGACAATACAGAGAGAATACAATTTATATTACAGTCACAAACATTTTTTACCTTAAAAAAAAAAAAAATAACTGTTTCTGTCTGATAAATAATACATAATGAGAACTTAATATATTCTAATGAAAATGTCTTTTTATCCTTTATATCTTATTTTAATCCTTCTCTTTACTGTTACTGTATAGTGTTGTTTTTAATAATTTAGTCCTTTGATATGATCTGGGTTTTTTTCCCAGAAATATTTTTGCCTAAGTATGATTTTCAGGATACATACATACACACATACATACATACATACACACATACATACATACATACATACATACATACACACATACATACATACATACATACACACATACACACACATACATACATACACACATACATACATACATACATACACACATACACACATACATACACACATACATACACACATACATACATACATACATACATACATACAAGCATTTACCTTAAAGTATAAATGGATTTACATAAAATTCTATGTACTGTACGTCATCAAAATCTGTGCACAGTAAGCACGACACACATCCTACTCCCTAAATACTGGATCTGACTTAAAAAAAAACTGGGATAGAATACCATACTTGGGAAGGGGCTGGGGGTCACTGACTGCTATTTAAGTCCTGGAACAGGTGCAGCCAATTACCAAGTCCAAAAAGAGATTTGCCAGGAACCAAGATGACCACAACAGCCACGTAAGGAAAGGTCCAGCAAACCCCTGGACTGGAACCCTTACACTCTATTACATTTTAAGAATAGCAGCTGATCATCGCTATATTGCACAAATAGCAGTGGCGCAGTGCGACTCTGCCTGAACTCGAGATCGGGTGTTTATACACCTACTGTACAACATTAGATAAGGGTGCCAGGTGGCACAGCTCTGTCCACAAATACACACAGGTGATACCTAGGGCTGATTCTTGAACAAAACACAATTAACCCCGTTGCAGAAGAACTGATGTCCTAATGAACGTGTGGCCATCTCCAGTCCTCAAGGGCCATGAACAGGTCAGGTTTTCAGGATATCCCTGCTTCAGCCCAGGTGGCTCAATCAACAGCTGACCTGTTGGTGGCCCTTGAGGACTGGAGTTGGCCGCCCCTGCCCTAATGTTTAAATATGACTTGCTTTGCAATACCATCAGGCATTGTGTTCTGTAAATGTGCCTCTCAGATCCTCTACTGTTTTGAGTTGACATTTTATCGAATAGCCCAGTATTGAAGGAATCATAAAAAAAATAAACACCATGGCAAAGAGTCAAGGGCTGATCGATAAGGGCAATAGGAATTCCAATGACTTTTTGCACATGTAGCCCTGATAGGTTTTGGGCTATTATTCTGTCCTCCTCCTGCGCAGTAATCCCTGGTAAGGGCAAGTTTGCCAGGAGTAATCCTGGGTTCTCCCCATTCACTGCAGATCAGTGAGGCAGAGAAGGCAGTGTAGTCAAGCCTGTGTCCAATAAGGGACAGGAGTGTGCTCTTGCTGGATCTGTCTTAATGAAATGCATTTCCTGTATTTAGTCAGTTCCTCTTCCCCCTTGAAAGAGGATAGTCATCCATACCCAACTGTGTAGGGCTCTGGCAGTTTGTGGCCCTCCCTTCGGGGAGTGGAGGGAGATTATTCCCCTTACTCCACCAGGGAGTAAGGGAAGAGCTAGGCCTGCTATCAGTGCCCTTGACTGGGAGTGCAGGGCCAGGGCCATCCTGAGGGAGAACTACTGGGCTGTACTGCTGTGGCTGTGTATGCTGTACAGTGTGCTGTTGGGACGTGAATAAAGTGTTCCTGATTTAAAGACACAGCTGTGTGAGATTGGAATCCCTCATCCCTGAGTGGGACGTTCTACTGTAGGGATTCCACCCCATATCCTGGGGCCTGCAATAGATGGAGGCGCTGGCACTATAAGTAACGAACTGGGCTCCACCCCAGAAGCCTGTCCTGACCTTCCCCTTAATACCACCAAGCGGGAGACTCAGGAGTCCTGTCAGCCAGTAGGTGCATCACACAGACCTATGTAACGGAGTAGTATTTCCCCTAGGAGACCCTATATGAGATTGGGGGGGGGGGGATATGTGTTACACACAGTAGGAGTTAGAACGATCACAATAGCACACAGGTAAAATGTGTTAGCACTGTCTTGTTTCTTGCACGCTTCCACTACCTTTGGTGCACCTTAGCATGAATAGCCTTGGCCTTTTGGTAATGAAACCGTCTCTGTAGTGGGGGGTGGAGGGGGTGGGGGAAGCCATTTATAAAGGCATTTCCTGAAAATGAGATACACAAATCAAATCCCCATGAATGGGAGCATAGTGAGTTTTATATATGCATTTTAAAGCATAAAAACTAGTTTGTAAAAAATATTTATTGCAGATTTTTCTCATTCTCTTTTGATTTTCCCTGGCAATTTCCAGCTGTAGGGAAAGTAAAACAGACAATCTGTATTACTGTATGTAGTCCCCCTTTGCGACTACTATTCACTTAATGGGTTAACTGTGTGGGCTCACTCAAGTTTCTTCCCTCGCTATCATGTCATGTAGGATGACTATGCAGAAGGGATGCCACTCCCTTGTATGTCTTGTGACCAGTGATGTCACCATAAGGCTATATATAGCTTCATCCAATATTCTAGAAACAGGTTCTTCAGAATTTAGACTAGAGCCTCACTGTGAGTCCTGTAAATAGGTTTGTATAGCTAACGGTATGAAGATGTGTCCTGTCACTGTTTGTTGTTTTCAGATAGTAATGTGCCCTTTAAGTAAGCACCAGTAGTAAGGATCCAAGATTGTTCTCACTAGTGAAAAGGAGGAAGAACGGTCTTGTTTGGAGTTATCTGCATAGTAACTCCATGGCATGTTTGGATCGGTCCAACCAGAAGGTCCCTAGTGCAATCCTGATCACATAGGTATGGAAGAAGAGGCCTATAGGTATAATAAAAAATAGTGGGGGATATTAAGTATTTTAATCAATCTGGTACTTAAGGGGTTAATGTGGCTACAGTGTGTCTTAAAAATATAAATAAATTGTTTTTATATCAGGTCATGACCCTTCCTCTGTCAGTGCTGGGCTTAATTGGGGGGCTATCACTGATGGCCCACTAAAAGTGAAATATGTACAATTTAGACGGCAGTGGACGATCGCCAGATCTTGGGCTGTCAGCCTCAAAGAAATTCTGGCATTCTTGAAATATCCCCTTTGCATCACAGAGAGAGCTGACAAACAGGTCATCACTTGGAAGGTGGAGACAGGATTTCAAACATAGAAAACCCCTCAAGATCAGATTAAACGTGGGCAGTCGACAGACGGCGTCGGAACAACGATGGTGAGATTGTTCCCAAGCAAGGAGTGGGAGTCTCCGATACCAACTTTCATTTATAAAAAATGTGTGAGTGCACATTTATATGTACAAAAAACGCTCTGCGCTATTATTTCTCTCTCTTGAATTCTTAGGAAAACCAGAGCACCACTGAAAGACCTACCCAGTGTAGCTGACTTCAGCTCAGACCAGAGGGGAGATAAAGAGACCGCATACTTTGGGAATCTACTACATTGGATCTTATATGCAGGCTGAAGGAGAGGCTCAGTGAGTAAAGACACTGACTTTGGCACTGAAGCAGGTAGACCCTGGTTCAATTCCTGGTGTTGGCTCCTTGTGAACATGGGCAAGTCACTTTATCTCCCTGTGCCTCAGGCAGCAAAACATAGATTGTAAGCTCCACGGGGCAGGGAACTGTGCCTGCAAAATGTCTCTGTAAAGCGCTACTGTACGTAAAACTAGCAGCGCTATACAAGAACAAACTATTATTATAATATTGCCTGTTAACCCTTTGGAGCCATGTGAGTGGGAGACCTTAAAAGGAATTATTCAGGCTTTCACTAAAACTAGTCAAACAAGGTTGCACCACACTGTATATTTTTTGTCTTTTTCATTTTCGGTTTCAACTTGCGCTCCTCACTATGAACGGAGTAGGGTAACTACAGTAGTGATGGAGAGAGTGGGATGAATGTAATCAGCACGATGACCCGAGAAAAGCGTGCATCAATTTTACACTGACAAGAGTTGTGCAAAATGTTGCCTGAAGCTCACAAACCCAGCAAGATTTTCCCTTTTTCTTTGAAAATTGTATTAAAATGTGAAACATTGCCATGCATTAAAAGTCAATGTGCAGTTCACAATCCCAAATTCAGGTCACGGGACCCTTTATATACTGCCATTTTTGCAAAATTCTGATGAAAATATAAGGAATTCTGGCAAAAAGTGGGGATATTTTACCCCTGGTGACATTTTTGCATTAAACATGTGGTTCTAAAAAAATAAGTTGCAAACAACACTTCAAAACCTTTGCACATAACTATGACTGCTACTGCACCAAAGTCCAAGCACTTTTTATTATATTTGTTTTACAGCATTAAAACAGGGGGATCCCAGAGTTGAACCCCATTAATTTCAGCCCCACTGCCTCTGGAGATACTTGTGTAGCAGGGTATTCCTCCACAAGGGCCGTTTACACCACTCTTCAGGCTCACTCTGAGGAGAAAACACAGCGCACAACTCATAGTGAAATCAATATAATATAAACTGATTAAGTGAAAGTGATAAAATATGCACGTACAAGAAATCAATATAATCAGGCAATACATGAATTTTGGCACATGTTACGCAATTTTCAATATCCTACGCGTTTCGTTAAAAACAACTTCTTCAGGGAGATTCATGTCCCTGAGGAAGTTGTTTTTAACGAAACGCCTAGGATAATGACAATTGCGTTCTCTAAGGGGTATATCTATATACCTGCATCTTTATGAACTTTTCTACAAGCTATACATTCTAAAGACTTTGGCACACACGATCGTTTGCCTCTGTATGCCGATTTGAGCCTTGGAGCCTCCTTACAGCCCCGATGACGCGACTCGAGTGACGTCACACCAGGAAGTGAGTCCGTGAGGGATTCGGAGCAGGGATAGCTACAGTGCTTCAGACGGCTGGCAAATCGGAGGATCAGTGACTGAACTAGATAGAGGACACCTGGGATTACGACACATCACCCAAGCTGTTGGTTTACTCTCCATATCTGTATTGTATTGTATTGTATGTCTTTATTTATATAGCGCCATTAATGTACATAGCGCTTCACAGTAGTAATACATGTAGTAATCGAATAAATAACAGATAATATAAATAACAGATCATGGGAATAAGTGCTTTAGACAAACATAACATTAAGGAAGAGGAGTCCCTGCCCCGAGGAGCTTACAATCTAATTGGTAGGTAGGGAGAACGTACAGAGACAGGAGGAGGGAGTTCTGGTAAGTGCGTCTGCAGGGGGCCAAGCTTTATGTATCATGTGTTCAGAATGTTAACAGTGCTATTCGTATGCTTCTTTAAGCAAGTGTGTCTTAAGGTGGGTCTTAAAGGTGGATAGAGAGGGTGCTAGTCGGGTACTGAGGGGAAGGGCATTCCAGAGGTGTGGGGCAGTCAGTGAAAAAGGTTTAAGGCGGGAGAGGGCTTTAGATAAAAAGGGGGTAGAAAGAAGACATCCTTGAGCAGAACGCAAGAGTCGGGGTGGTGCATAGCGAGAAATTAGGGCTGAGATGTAAGGAGGGGCAGAAGAGTGTAAAGCTTTAAAAGTGAGGAGAAGAATGGAGTGTGAGATGCGGGATTTGATCGGAGAGGGATTTCATGAGGGGAGATGCTGAGACAGATCTAGGAAAGAGTAGAGTGATTCTGGCAGCAGCATTTAGGATAGATTGTAGGGGAGACAGGTGAGAGGCAGGAAGGCCGGACAGCAGGAGGTTACAGTAATCAAGACGGGAGAGAATGAGGGCCTGAGTCAGAGTTTTAGCAGTCGAGCCACAGAGGAAAGGGTGTATCTTTGTTATATTGCGGATGAAAAAGCAACAAGTTTTAGAAATGTTTTGAATGTGAGAGGCGAATGTGAGAGAGGAGTCGAGTGTGACCCCTAGGCAGCGTGCTTGGGCTACTGGGTGGATGATCGTAGTTCCAACAGTAATGTGGAAGGAGGTAGTAGGGCCAGGTTTGGGAGGAAGTATGAGGAGCTCTGTTTTAGCCATGTTGAGTTTAAGGCGACGGAGGGCCATCCAGGATGATATAGCAGAGAGACATTCAGAAACTTTGGTCTGTATAGCAGGTGTAAGGTCAGGTGTTGAAAAGTATATTTGTGTGTCGTCAGCATAGAGGTGATATTTAAACCCAAAAGATGTTATTAGGTCACCTAGAGAGAGTGTGTACAGAGAAAAGAGAAGAGGTCCCAGGACAGAGCCCTGGGGTACCCCCACAGAGAGATCAATAGAGGAGAAGGAGGTGTTAGCAGAAGAGACACTGAAAGTACGATGGGAGAGGTAGGATGAGATCCAGGATAGAGCTTTGTTCTGAATACCAAGAGTATGGAGAATGTGAAGGAGAAGAGGGTGGTCCACGGTGTCAAATGCTGCAGAGAGGTCGAGTAATATGAGCAGAGTGTAATGACCTCTGTCTTTGGCAGCATGGAGGTCATCAGTTATTTTAGTGAGGGCTGTTTCCGTGGAGTGAGCAGTGCGGAAGCCAGATTGTAGAGGGTCTAGGAGAGAATAGGTGTTGAGAAAATGGAGCAAGCGAGAGAATACAAGACGTTCAAGGAGTTTAGAGGCAAAAGGCAAGAGGGAGACAGGTCGATAGTTAGAAAGACAGGTAGGGTCAAGCTTGCTGTTTTTGAGTAATGGTATGACTGTTGCATGTTTGAAGGAGGATGGAAAGGTTCCAGAGCAGAGTGAGGAGTTAAAAATGTGTGTGAGCGTAGGGATTATAGTAGGAGCAAGAGGTTTTAGGAGATGGGAGGGAATGGGGTCAAGAGGGCAAGTGGTAGAGGGAGAAGTGTCGATCAACAGCGACACATCCTCCTCTAAGACAGTGGAAAAAGAGTCAAGGAAGGCAGGAGGAGAGTTAGGAAGAGGTGTAGGATGGGAAGAAGAAACAGAGGGGATGTTCTGACGTATGGATTCCACCTTTTCCTTAAAATAGTCAGCAAAGTCCTGAGCGGAGATGGAGGAAGGAGAGGCAGCTGAGGGTGGTTTGAGTAGAGTATCAAAGACAGAGAACAGTCAGCGTGGGTTAGACTTGTGCATGTTGATTAGTGCAGAAAAGTAGGCTTGTTTAGCTTGCGAGAGGGCAGAGTTGAAACAGGATAGCATAAATTTGTAGTGAAGGAAGTCTGCGAGAGTGTGAGACTTCCTCTAGAGGCGTTCAGAGGAACGAGTGGAGGAACGCAGCATGCGTGTGTGGGAATTTAGCCAGGGTCTAGGGTTAGAAGGGCTTGTGCGGCAGAGAGAAAGTGGGGCATGTAGATCAAGAGAGGCGGACAAGACAGAGTTGTAGTTCCTGACCAGGTTGTCGGGGTCTGTAGCAGAGCTTAGAGAGGAGAGGGAGGAGCGTAAAGTGGACTCAAAGTCAGGTAAGTGAATAGAGCGCAGGTTTCTGCAGAACCGGAGTGTAGATGGAGGTGGAGAAGGGGAGAAGCGAGATAGAGAGAATGAGATGAGATGATGGTCAGAGAGAGGAAAAGGGGAAATGGAGAAATCGGAGAGAGAGAAGTTCTTAGTGAAAACCAGAGGGGTCATCAATGTGGCAATTGAAGTCCCCAAGGAGAAGAACAGGGGAGTCTGAGGAGAGGAAGAAAGAGAGCCAGGATTCAAAGTGAGAGAGAAAGGCAGAAGGGGGATGAGTAGAGGTAGGTGGGCGATAGATGACTGCCACATGAACAGGGAGAGGAGAGAAAATCTGGACAGTGTGAGCCTCAAAGGAGGGAAAAGCAAGAGAGGGAGGAATAGGAAGGGTTCGGTAACGACAGAGAGAGGAGAGCAGGAGCCCCACGCCTCCACCCCTGCCATCAGTGCGCGGAGTGTGGGAGAAGGAAAGGCCACTGTAGGAGAGGGCAGCTTCCAGAGCAGAGTCAGACTGAGTGAGCCAGGTCTCAGTTATAGCAAAGAGAAGCAGGGAGTGAGAGAGAAAAAAGTCATGCACAGAGAGGAACTTGTTAGAGAGGGAGCGAGCATTCCAAAGGGCACAGGAGAAAGGGAGAGAGGAGGGAGGGTGGCAGGGGATGGGTATGAGGTTGGAGGGGTTGACACCAGAAGGAGTAGAGGTTGCAGTTGGCAGGCGAGGACAAGCGCATGTAGGAATAAGACAGGGACCAGGATTGGGAGAGATATCCCCAGAAGCAAGGAGGAGAAGCATGGATAGAAAGAGAATGTGTGAGGAGGATTTGTAGGGGTGTGTTTTAGTGCAGGGGATATAGCTGTGTGGTGTCAGAGGACGCAGGTAAGAAAGGAGTTCATGTGAACAGAGAAGTGGTGAAGGAAGGAGAGATGGAGATATATGAATGGAGTTAGAGACATACTGAGGCTGGTAAAAAGAAGTGCATAATTTGAGAAGAAGTGAAGTCACAGCAAATATAAATGGTAAAGGCAGCATCACAGCAGTAATGATGCAGTCTGGTATGGATGATATCCTCCTTTCCAGCGTAGTTCAAATGCAGGAATCAGGGCCAGGAAAATGCAGGAATATCTTTGCAGTCTGGCCAGATGCGGATTCGTGCTGGTAACATGTGCCAAAATTCATGTATTGCCTGATTATAGTGATTTTTTTGTACGTGCATATTTTACCAC